>NC_044346.1:40500750-40508250 GCF_007364275.1 Archocentrus centrarchus
TCTGAGTTATTTTTCCACATACTATGTAACAGCCAGAGCTGACAGGCTGAAGAAGAGGAAAATAAAGAGAAGAAAAAGGGAGAGAGAAAGGGAGCAAAAAAAAAAGGGGAAAGAGCACAAGTCTATTAATCAGATACTTCATCACTTTAACATATAAAAAAATACTATCAATACTTGCAAAAATAAATTTGTGTGTGAAAAACAAAACTAACAAAGCATGTTACGCACACCAACAATTTTGTTGAGTTGTGATTGAGTGGGCGTTTGTGTCTGTGTCATGTTTGTGTCTGTGTCATGGAACGTAGTTACCAATGAGGGCAAAACGCTGCAGCTCCACCCATCAGAAGCCAGAGGCAGGTACGGAAAGCCCCCGGAACCCCAGGCCACCAGCAGCCCACCAAGGGCCAGGAAGACCCCCGGCCACTCAGTCCAAAGACAATCGCACACCCACCCCAGCAGACGGGAGAGGGTGGTCTCATACGGAGCCCCCCCAGTCGAGGAGCGAGGGCTCCAGGGAACCCAAGGCGATGAGAAGCCAGCCCCCCCCCCAGCGGCCAGCCCCCTGCACTGGCCGGCGGCAGGGCTCCCGGGCCCACGGCACCCAAGGACCGCCCGACCCTCCACAGAGCCCCCCCCCACGCCGAAGAAGCCAACGCAGCCCCGCACCGCACCCCCAAGGGGGGCAGGCCAGCACCCACGCCAGAACACCCAGCCCCACCCAGGAACCCCGAGGCACCCCCATCCCAGGGGGGCAGGGGGGAGGAGGCAACCAGCAAGGAGCGGCCAGGAGGCAAGGCACAAGGCCCAGACCCAGGTCCAGCCATACATACAAACACACCCAGACACCCGTGTACACATTTATACACAGATACTCATACATGCCCATACATACTTACCCACACACAGATATGCCATACATACACATTCACTCACCCACCCATACTCACGGAGACGGTGACAAATACACAAAGACACACATTCATCCATAGCTACCCACCCTCTGAAGGCGGGGCAAGTGGAAACCACCCCAGGGCCAACAGCGACCCCAGGACGCCACCAGCCCGGTCCCCAAGGAACCACCCGACCCCTACCCCGGGCGAGACGCAAGAAATCGGGGTGTAAGATGACCCATCCACCCCTCCTCCTCCCCAACTTGTAGGTCTATGTGTTAATGTTTGTGAGTGAATGAGGTGTATAGGGTGCAGTTAAAATTGAGGGGACAGTTATGCCACAAGCGCCAACTGTTGGTCGTCAGCGCTTGCCCACACTGCCCCCCCAAAACCCTCCATGTCTAAAGTGCAAATAAAATTTGGAGACAGACAGTGACGAGGATCCGAGTGGGGCCACCTCAGCGGCCCATCTCATCAACCTCTGAGTAACATGCCTGCCCCAAAGGTCCTATGTGTATCAGGTTGTAAGTGTGTATGTGTTGTGAGTTATAATGACTAAAGTGCAATTAAAACGGAGAGGCAAGTGGTGGTGCAGCTCTCCACGTGGCCTCTCCATCCTACATCTGTGAGTGATGTGTATTCTGTGTGTGTGTGTGTGTGTGTTTGTGTATGGGGAGGGGGAGGGGGGGGGGGGCATATGACCAGGAAAAATCCTGGAAGAAGAGAGCCAGCTGTCCGCTGGCTCAATAGGCACCCCGACCTCCCACACCCCAGCACAGGGCAGGGGGAGGTGAGCCCGGGGCCGCGGTGACAGCATCCCGGAGCACTGCAGCACCCGAGGTTGGCGCCCTCGCCCCCACCGCAGAGGGCGGCCCGCTCCTCCTAGATGCCCATTCACTCAACAATAGACACAAACAGGCGACAGGACATACTGGCCTGGGCATGGAAATGCAGTGCCCAGTCCCCCCCAACCACCCCACCGCGGCCCCATCCCCCACCCCACCCCCCTGCAATGCAGGCACCCCAGGGCCCCAAAAGCATAGACCGGACATCCCGACGTCAGGCCAACCCACCCCACCCGGCGGCGCGGCCGGGACAGCAGAGGCCCCCCCCGCGCCTGGGGGGGCCCACCGGGAGCCGGCGCGGCCCCAGTGCCGGGGCCCCAGACCCCAGCCCCCAAGCCATACAGGGAAGACCAGCCAACCGACCGAGGGCCGGCACCACCCCCCCAAGCACCCCGCCCACACCCCAGGACCGAAGGCAGCACCATCCAAGCCCCCACCACCATCAACCAGGACAGGCACACAGACATCACCAGAAGGTCGCCCCAGGACCCCAGCCCCAGGAGGCTACCAGCTACCCAGGCCCCCGGAGTCCCCCCCCACCCCCCCACAAAGCACATCAGGAGCAGAGCCCGCAGCCCATCACCCCCACTAAGTAATGGAGCTGAGCAGTGGGAACCAAAGAGAGTCAAATTCCTCCAATTTGTTTTTAGAAGAAGCAGACATTCTCTCTAAACTAACATGATCTACTAATAAATTTCTGTACTGAGTAATACATAGTTTATTTTTTGTCTTCCAGTTCATGAGGATCATCTTCTTAGCGATGCACAAGGCAGTAAGAACTATGTGTGATATATTTAACTCCATAATTAATTCACTGACATCACCTAAGATGCATAGTCTGGGGGAAGTTGGGATATGACAGCTAAACCATGTGGATAGATCTTCACAAATCCTCTGCCAAAATCTCTGAACTGGTACACAAGACCACAGAGCGTGTAGATGATTATCCTCTGAATTGCTTGTACAGTGGGTGCATATGTTTGAGTGTGTAAGGCCCATTTGGAACATCCTTTGTCCAGTGTAGTATGTTCTATGGAGAATCTTATATTGTACAAGTTGTATTTGGGGTCTTTTAGTCATTTTGAAGATATTTAAACATATTTCTGTCCATAAATTTTGATCCAGGTTGACAGAAAGATCACGCTCCCATTTTGTAATTGGGAGGGAAACTGAATCATCAGTTTTTATTAATAATTTATATAATTTTGATAACAATTTTGGGGTACAGAGGTTAAGAAATTCTGTTACCCAAGTAGGCATTTCTAGATTCAATTGATTAAGGTTAAATCTTCCCTGTAGGACGGACTTAACTTGTTGATATTCCAGAAATCTACCGTTGCCAATTCTATATTTTGATATAAGTTCTTGGAACGTGATAAAATTTCCATCTTGGATAATATGTTCTAAGTTATTTATACCCTTATCACGCCATAACGGAAAATTCAGCATTTTCTTTTTCTGACAAATATCTGGATTGTTCCAAATGGGTGTTAGTTTACAGGGGATGAGTGAAGACTTAGTTATTTTTAAAAATTCCCACCAGGCTGTCAGAGAGGTATTTATACTAAGGACTTTATAGCAGTTATGATGTTTAATACTGGAACTAATGAAAGGTAAATCTGAGATTTTTATTTTTCCACAAAACGCCTGTTCTAGATCCAGCCATGGGTTGTCTAATGAATTGGATTTGATCCACTTTGAAATATACTGCAATCTACTGCTTAAGAAATAGTAATAAAAGTTTGGTAATTCTAGACCTCCACTGTGTTTTGGCTTTTGTAAAGTTTTTAAGCTTATTCTTGATGGTTTGTTTTTCCATAAAAATTTTGAGATGTTTGAATCTAGTGACTTAAACCAAGGAAGAGTAGGTTTATTAGGGATCAATGAAAATAGATAATTAATTTTTGGTAAAACCATCATTTTAATGGCAGCAACTCTCCCCATGAGTGATATAGGTAAACTGTTCCAACGTGTGAGATCATCCTCTATTGTTTTTAATAAGGGGATATGATTTAATCGTACCAAGTCTGAGAGCCTGGCGGAAAAATTTATGCCTAAATATCTAATATTTCCTGACTTTAGTGGGGTCCTAGAGGTTCTCTGGAAATTACAATTCAGAGGCAAAACTGTTGATTTACTCCAATTGATAGAGTAATCAGATATAGATGAGAACTTATCTATCAGTGTGATAGTCTTCAAAAGAGAGCCTTGTGAATTCCCAAGGAAAAGTAATACATCATCAGCATAAAGGCTAAGTTTATGGTCCATATTTTCAGTTTGAATCCCTTTAATATTTACATTTTGACGGATTGCTGCTGCTAGCGGCTCAATGAAAATTACAAAAAGAGAGGGAGAGAGTGGGCAGCCCTGCCTAGTGCCCCTCTGCAGACTGAAACTTTGTGAAATGAGATCATTTGTCCTAACACGCGCATTCGGAGAGCTGTGTAGTGTTCTGATCCAGTTTATAAAGGATGAACCGAATCCAAATTTTTGCAGAACTGCTAGTAAGAATTTCCAATTTACCCGATCAAATGCCTTCTCTGCATCTAAAGACACGATTGTCGTCTCTAATTTGTTAATAGAACAATAGTCTATTATATTTATCAGTCGACGTGTATTATTGGCTGAGTGCCGACCCTTGATAAAGCCTGTTTGATCTGGATGTACAATAAATGGAGTAATACTTTCTAATCTTTTGGCAAGGGCTTTGCAAATTATTTTAAGATCTACATTAATGAGAGAGATTGGCCTGTAGCTGGATGGGAGTGTGGGGTCTTTGCCTGGTTTAAGAAGCAGGCTAATGTTAGCAGAGTTTAAGGTTGGAGATAAGATGTGGTCATTCTGAATCTGAGTTACCATTCTGAAAAAAATGGGAGCTAGCTCAGACCAAAATTCTTTATAAAACTCGGCTGGAAAACCATCTGGGCCTGGGGCTTTATTATTTGGGAGATGCTGTAGGGCTTCACTAAGTTCACACAATGAAAGAGGTAAATCCAGAGCTGCAGCCTGGCTGTCATTTAGTTTTGGTAGATTTATATTATTAAGAAATTCTTCAATTTCAGTATCAGATGGGTTAATCTGTGGTGAATATAAGGCTTCATAGAAGTCTCTGAAAGAGTTATTTATTTGTTGTGGGTCATGAGTAATAATACCAGTCGAGTCTTTAATAGAAAAAATAGCTGTTTTTTCTTTATTCAGTTTTAATTGCTTGGCCAGGAATTTTCCAGATTTATTTCCATGCTCAAAGTTTTCCAAACGCAGCCTCTGCAACATAAATTGTGTCCTTTTATCAATTATTTCATTTAGCTCCAGTTTCAGTTTCCTCAGGCTGATAATTGTATGTTCTTGTGGTGAAGCGGCATAGGCAGTTTCTAAAGATTTAATTTTTTGTTCTAATTCTAACACAAGTGCTTTTTCTTTATTTTTCCTATGCGAGCAGTAAGATATTATTTTGCCCCGCATTACTGCCTTTCCTGCTTCCCAAAGAACACATGGTGATATTCCTGGAATATCATTATATTCTAAGTATGCTGACCATTCCTTTTTGAAATAATTAATAAAATCTTCTTCTTTAAGTAATGATGTATTAAATCTCCAGTTCCTGATTGGTGGTGTGACTCTTTTCTGTGTCAGAGACATAGACACCGGTGCATGATCGCTAATAGTGATAGGGTGAATCTGAGTGTCTGTGATATCCATCATTATGGAGCTGCTAACTAAAAAGTAATCTAAGCGGGAATGAGATTTGTGTACTGGTGAGAAATAACTATAATCTCTCAAAGTAGGGTGATGTGAACGCCAAGCATCGCAAAGTCCAAAATCCTTCATGTACTGTTTAAGAATGTCTGCAGACTGCCAGTTCCTCTGACTCACTGCTGTACTGAGCCTGTCAATATCTGCATTAAGTACCAGGTTGAAGTCTCCTCCTATTACAAGTGTGGTGTCAGAGTGATCTGAGAGTGAAGTGAACAAAGCATGAAAGAAGGAGGGGTCATCAACATTTGGTCCATATATACTAGCAATACATAAATCTGTATTCTGTATAGATAAATTAAGTATTATAAATCTACCTTCAGGGTCTATTGTACTGTTGCTAATGTTAAAGTTTATCTTCTTGTTAATCAATATAGCTACACCTCTTTGTTTGGAGTTATAGCAGGCTGAGTACGTGTGAGGGAACTGTGGAGAGGAAAGAGTGAGCACAGATGTTTTGGACACATGTGTCTCCTGTAGAAAAACAACATCTGCTTTTAAGTCTTTTAACCGATTAAAAATTTTTAGTCTCTTTTCCCTCGAACCAGCCCCGTGCACATTCCATGAGACAAATCTGAGTGTGCTCATATTTAAACTAACTGATGGACTGTTGTGTGCTCACTAAGGATGTGTGTGTGTGTGTACATATGTTCTGTATGTTGGCGTGTGCCCTTTATATTGATGTGTGCGTGTGTATGTGCGCTGTATGTTGGTGTGTGTGCATCTGCGCTGTATGTTAGTGTAGTAAACTGTAGCATTGTAAGTGACGTAAACATATTGCTGAGTGCAGAAAGAAAAAAGACGTGTAAAAAGTGACCTAAGTGACATAAGAATGAAATTAGATGAGGGGAAAACAAAACAGAACAAACAAACAAACAAACGATCACGGTACTATGCTGACTCGTTGGCGTTAATGGTACTACTTAGACAGATTTAGACTATTTAATGGTACTGTTTAGATGGTTGAAAAAAAAACTCAGAAAAGAACGTTAATATGGACACAGATCACCTGATCGATCAGCAGAGCCATGGCGTGGTGTTTTTGTCTCGGTAAAGCTGTCCGTTTACATACAGTTTGTCCACGGCGATGACAGCCCGGGAGCCTTCCTGCATGAGCTTCTTCCGGATAGGGAATAGAGCCTTGCGTCGCTCCAGAATCTCCTTTGGAAACTGGTCGTTGACGCTGAAGTCCGTCCCTCTCAGCTCCCGGCCGCGGCTCTTCACCAGCTCTTTTTCTTTGAAGTGTTCGAATTTGGCCACGATCGGTCTGGGTCTGCGTGCTCCGGGTCGCTTCCCTCCCAGGCGGTGGACTCTATGGAAGGCGATGGTCTTCACGGCGTCCTCCGGGAGCTTCAGGTGAGTTTGGATAAATTCCTTCACTGTAGCCTCCGGGTCCTCCTCTGCCTTCTCCGGGATACCTGAAAACACAAGATTTTCTCTCATGCTGCGGGCCTGAAGCTCGATAATCGATTCTTTAATTTTCTTATTTTCTTCTGAGAGCCGGGTCGTTTCCTCGGTGAGGGAATTCACCGACTCTCTGAGGACAGCGTTTTCAGCAGCCAGTGTTTCCACCTGATGCTGGCTGAACTCGACTGACTCCCGCAGGGCCTGAAACTCCTTGTGAAGGATTTCAACCAGGGCCAAGCGGGCGTCAAAGCTGGACAATTTGTTATTAATGGACTCCAGAATGTCCACAATATTGGTGGTGGGTGGCGAAGTTGCCTCTGGGGAATCTTCTGGGCGGCTTCTTTTTGTGGACGGCGTTGCTTTGCTGGTGGAGGGAGTCAGCGTCTTGTCTGTTTTCCCCATGACGACTCGCTCAAAACACCCGTCGATGTACCGCAGCAAACTATCCAGGTCCTCTTCACCGTCCTCCAGATTGTTGTAAATAATTTAAGTTAGGCTAAGAAACTACCTATATTTTTTGGTTTTAAGCCTGTCTAGTTATAAATTGGCGAAAAAAAAAAAAAGGCTAATCACGCAAATGTTTGCTGATAGAGTCACGCCGCCAT